>NC_071467.1:64168611-64198611 GCF_028500815.1 Rissa tridactyla | reverse complement strand
CAGTCCCAGGGCCCCATAAGAAAGAGCAAGCAATGGGTGGAAACAGAAAGCGGCGCAAGCGAGCCCCGCCGCCTGCTGAAGGAGCACGGTCTGGCAGGGATGAGGCACTTGGAGACAGGAGGTCCCACCACACCCAGGTCAGACAGACCCACCACACGGCTCACGCCTTTGAAGTTGGCGAGACTGCTGCTATCCCTGAAGCTGTGCACGCGTCCTGCCTCAAAGTGCTCAGGCACACCGGCGTTAATGAAATTTAAGTGTGTGCCTAAGTGCCCTGCACAACATACACACGAGCAGAGGAACCTTATTTAAGGTTAAAAGCATGGTTAAGTTCTTTAATGAACAGAGCTGTGCTTAGGGGTTTCCTGCAGGATTGAGACCTTAAAGTTAAATTCTGCCATCATTTACACCCAGCAATGAAAGTCAAATTCTGCCCTCTATTATAAGCAGACAAGCCCTTTAGATTGTATTTGAAATCAATGGGATTGCCTGGGTGTAAAATGAGAACAGTCCCTTAGTGCCAGAGAAAACCAAGCAACAAAGCAATTTTACAATGTTAAATTCAGCAAATAAATTCTGGTATTACTGTTTTTTCTATTGTTACATTATTATTTAGCTTCGCTACGAAATTATATAGATAGAAAAACAGAAAATAATATTTTAAAGACAATTGTCTTGAGCTCCAAAATTTATTTAAGGCAGTAATTTCTAGACATACATGGCAATCACATTTTATCTTCAAACCAATTCAAGGTGCATTAGCCTGTTAAGATAACATTCGGAAGCTTTCTCAAAAATTAATAATTTTAAATAAAACCGTTTGTGTCAGTAGGGTCAGAGGCTGGAGGGCTTCTAACATGGGTTGAGCAAAGAATATTGATTCATCCTCCAGTCCTTGTTCAGACAAAATTTCCACTTACGTAAAGGGGGCTTCTGCCTGGATAAGGTTTCCAAGCCAAAATAACGCTCACACAGCTCACCTACCGAAGCACACAACAGCACCGCAGCCTCCCACGGGTTCCCTGTGCAAGCCCACACGAGCGAACCCGGCTCAAGAGTCACAGATCACTTGGCCTGTGGGTGGTAAAGGAGACCAAGCTCAGGTAGATCCTTTTCCCGCCTTATGTTTCTAGCGTTGCCAAGTGAGTCCTTAAATAAAATGATGGGATTCCTTCTGCTTGTCACATCGCTTCACTTTCGGAGACTACATTAATGACAACAAAGGTTGGGGTTTTTGTTTGTTCGGTTGGTTGGTTTCTTTACAATAAGCCAGACTTCTGTCTATTTCAGTGGAAAAAGGAAAATACCTGTTTGTACAAACTCTAGGTCAAGCAGGAGAACCACGGAGAGGCCTTTCAAGCAGAGTGCTTCCCACAGGATTTCCAACTTCACAAGGGTAAGGGAAAGATAAGGCAGTTGGTTTCAATACCTAACTTTATGAGGAAAAGGTGAGGATATGCCACTTGGACTACATGTTTGTGGTTTCTCCTGGCGTTTCCTCATTTACTGGATATATATCATAGCCAGTGTGGTTTACCCTCAGTGTAACCCCTTCTGTGATGAAAGAAACATCAATCACTCACTATGGTGGGTTTTAGCAATGTAAGTTCACGACACCATAAAATTTGGGAAGTATTGGGACACTATGCACTGATAAAATGCCAATGTCACTTGCTTAAATTAAGAAACACATTCAGATCTGGTTTAAACTCAAATTAAGAAAGCCATTTTTTAAAAAGATTATTTTTCAAACCAAAATTATTCCCAGCACTATCACATCACATGATCAACCAGAAGACGGCCCCATTGTAGCAAATCCAGGAAACATACTTGCTTTGCTGCTTTCATTCAAAGTAATTCCTTTTGAAAACACCAACACAAACTAAAAAAAAACCCAAACAAACAAGAAAAAAAAACACATACCCAGCAAAACAAATAAATAGAAAAGACAATTTAACTTAATTATACCAGTACCATGGACGAATGACAATGAAAAAAAATAATTAAAATAGAATGCATTCAGACTTTCACATTACTCAAAATTATTAGGCTAATGGCTAAAATCCAGAGCTTGAAAAAACTTAAACTTTTAGTATTTTTGTCCGTCAAGGAATAACGATACCTTCTTCTTGTTGCAAGCTATGACACTTTAAGGTAAGGAAAAAAAAAAAAAAAGAAGCCAAAAGCCAACCCCCCAAACCCCTACACTTTAACAATTCTTTGAAATACGACCTCCTACGTCATTTAATTTTTGAAAACCCTAAGGTCATGTAACACACTTTCTCTGTCATTTGTAAGTACATTAACTCAGTGGCCATACGACAGTGAAATTATGATAATGGGCTGCTAAAATGGGTCATGCAGACACTGCGTTTCATGTTAGCTTCAAACAACAGTGAGAATATAGTCCAAATCAAATATGACAGTACAAAAGCACATGGTTTACTTTTCTCAAGGCTTTGCCAGTAACGGGGAAGGAGGCTGCAACCACTAAATATAAATGTACTAGTGGAGTTTCCCACCTATGAACTGCCCTTCTCTCCCCACCCAAGATGCCCTAAAAGAAAACTGCCATGACAAAGCAGCAAACTTTTTAATAAAAGACGGTATGATTCCTTGCAAGGTTTTCCTCTGCATAACACAAAGGTTATCGCTAGACAAAGCCCACATTCTTAAAATGAAAACAGTTTCGTATAAGACAGAGAACAATGCAAATCCTCAGACAAAATAAAATAGTTTCTATCTATTCAGAGTATACAGTCATCAGGATGCACTCTTCTGTCTGTACACAAAATTCAACGGATACTATTGCCTGAAGCCTAAGCAGTTCGTCGGCATATGTAAGTATCCTTTGAAGAGCCAAAAATTAAAACCTATCTAATTTGATATACATACAGAAGCCAACAAGCCACAACATTAAAAATTATTATTATTATTATTATTGCTACTGCTACTACTATAGAGTTGAATGACAAAATGATCCTGAAGTGCACGCTTCAGGGACAGTTTGTTTACATTCCTGCTTGTATCAATCTACAGGATCAGGAATACTGTTTGCAAAATTCAGGCGAGCATGGCACATCAGGGTTTGCTTGTCCTTTCGTTTTTCATACATAGTGTTGCAGTTGGGAGGAAAAGAACCGCAGCGTTGAGACTCTTAAAGACGACCTCCGGAAAATGCAGGCAAGCCGCACAGGATCGAAAATCTGTGCACCAGTTAAAATCACACAACTGCATTTAACCCATTGATTTTTTTACGATATTAATACTTATTAACTACCTGTAATAAAGGCACAATTTTCTATAAAAAGCCCTTTTCTCTTTCTTTGTCTTTTCTGCACAATTTGAAAACTGTCAGTCTAATAGTTCCTAAGAGAACTCAAAGCAGTAAGGTTGACGAACACAAAAGCATAGAAACACCATCGCATGCAAAAGTTAGCTGAATAGCACAGATAATTGCTTAGATAATTATTTTGATAGAAGCCCTGCTGAAAGCTCCTATATTTTATCACACATGTTAAGTGTACATGACCCGTCTCCTACATGCGCGCTATATGTTGGTTGATAACTGAATTAGAGACTTTCTGCTTTTCCTTTTTGTTCAATGCGATAAAGAACATGTGCAGTTAGCTAAAAGGAGAATGGGCAACCTAGATTACCAGGCTCGTATTTATTTTTAAGCAAATCGTGTCTGTCAGACGGGGGGGAGACATCAAGTTACATAATTTATGTAAGGGGTGTCCATTATGTACACAGTAATGCAGCAGTCTGTGAGAAGACAAGCAAGTAGCAGCGAGAGAAGTTGCTCTTGAGGAAGATCACATTGCCCAGCTCCAGCCCGTGAGCTTCCTGAGCCTTATGCAGCCTGACTGACAATGAGATTTAATGTAGCCTAACTATAGTAGCCCTGAGCAGAGATGCAATTATAACAGGAAGGCATAGAGAGTTTTAGCGTATTAGACTGTATCAGGCTGTTGCAAGCATCGGCGGCGTGATCAGCAAACGCTCGCTCTTCCAGACTCTTCCCCCCCACCACCTGAAAATTCAGAACACAAGAACCTTCCATTATTAAGAACTTGAGTAAAGGTCATTTTGTTTTCCTCAATACCATAAAAAATGGCATAGCTAGATTTGACATGCATATGCAAATCAGCACAGAGGAAAAAAACCCCCTGATTTTCCTTCACCCTGGATTACTGTATCTGTATGAAATGTTGATATAAACACCTTGACTAAGAAAAAAACCCACACCAGCTCTGTGGTTTAATTGGCAGGATAGACTTAACAGATGTAGCAGTGCTGGACAAGGTTATTGTCTCATGGCATATGGTAACAAAAATGTACAATGCTATACCAGTCAGAAAAATATAAATTCAACTTAAGTTGTATTTTAACATGCTTCTATCATTTACACAAACAAGATGGGGAGATATTTTACAATAACTTAGAATATTATATCAATTACAGATAACTGGTTAATAATATCAGTATATGTAATACAAAACAAATGAAAAATATTTTTTGGAGGAGAGAAAAAGATCACCATGGCTGTTCAAACTGTAGACATTTGAGGTGTCATAATATGCAATATGTCACTTAGTGCTTTGGCATGCAGTCTTTCTTGGCCTTAACTAACTCTTTCGTTTCAAAGAGTTTTGACTATATGCATCTACTGAGTAAATAACTGAACCCACCCCCCCAAAAAAATTCAAACCATTCCATTTCACTAAGAAGATAACCAACCCAAATGTTAACTAAATGTGTGTTTATACAAAGTTTTGAAGGAGAACTTTTGGCAAGAGTAAATAGAGACTGTTATTTTGACCGTACTTTTCATAAAACACATGTTCACACAGAATCACAAAAGGCATACATGCAGACTAAATACACGCAAAAAAAAAAAATCCTAATCCCACCTATTTATCACAAAAGGAGTCACCAAATCATGTATTAACTTCTACAACCCATTCATTCTAAACTTCTTTTTTAAGCCTTGTGATGGGTCTAGATAGATATTACGTGCACTAAAGTAACACAGAATTATACCCTAATCTCGCACTAACATCTTTAATTTGTCACTTCCATGGCAGACATTTCCAGATAGTCTAGAGGTCCAGAAATTTTATGTTGCCAGCACAAAAGCAACTGAAGTACCTGACCACTTAAGCCCTCATATTTTAAAATTCATGACAGATGCAAAGTAAATTTTACTAAAGACTATTATATAATCAATAATTGGTTGAAAACGTTTTTCTCATGGAAAGTTATGATGTTATTTCAAGCTACTGCTTATTACTATGTTATAAAGCATATTCCTCTGCAATATTCTGTTCAGGATCATGAAACCTTGGCAGCGTTATACGTTTCCTCTTGATATACAGCAAGAAGTAACAGAGTTTGGGACAGTAATAAAAAGGATTCATCTCTTTAAAATAGTTTAACATCCATTGTGTGCATTAAATGTTGGGGAAATGTTTGCAGGAACTACTGCAAAAGAGCTGCAAATCTAATTCTTTTCCCCTGTCTGATTGATACAATCAGGAATTCATTTAAATGGTCCTTTAGTGAGCTGTCATCAAACTGCAGCCCATTTACAGAAGGTTAGCTAATTAATGAACTCTTGATTGAAGATTAATTTGGCAACGCTTTTTAATTTTCGCCTTAAAACCATGACAAACAATGATGTATTTTAATTAGAGCTTCAGCTATAGCTGGGTGCTTTATATACGTCTTTGATATCGTAAACAGATCACATCTATTCATTGGTAAATAGATAATAATGTTTAATTATCTGGAAATTAACAAAAGACTGACAACGTATCCTTATTTTACATATGCAGAAATAACGTATGTCCATAAAATGAAATGCCTTGTCGAAGAATGTAGATTCCACCACTGTACATCCAAAATCCCTCGGTAAAACATTGCTTTAATAAAAACTACTAAATGCTAATTAAAAAGAAAAATATGAGTGGGCGTATTCTGTACGCATACCTACAGATGTAATAATCCAACTATCCAGTATAATCCTGCTTCTTCTACCATAAAAGTAACGCCGTCTTCATGTACACTGTGATATTTCTGTACAATGATCAGTGATTTATTTGTGAAATTGCTAGAATGGCGAAGCCACACAGGGGTCTCAAAGCTCTCGACCAAGGTAAATAAAATGTCGTAATATATTTAGCAAATAATAATGGAAAAAACAGAGGAAAACGTCAACAGAAGATGCCAGGAAACAAATGAGAATGGGGAGGAATAAAATTCCTACCATTTCTTCCCCCAAATAAAGCCACCATTCATAAAGTCACTGTGCTGTAGCCTAAATAATAGCAGCAAATTTAACTGCATTTGCAGAAAAAGTTCTGCAAAAGTAACATTATTTTTCAATTTATCATTTTAATTTTCTGTAGTCTTCTATTTACAACTTTTTGTTTTCTTGTTCAAAAGACATGCCCTTTCCTAGCATTTTTTTATGTGCCATGACCCCCAACTCAGTTATTCTAACCACAAAAAGGCTGCAATGAAACGCCATCGTTAAGCAAAAGCAGCACTAAGTTCCTTTATACTGTCTGTGTTTTTGTTTGTGTGTTTGCTTTAAGGACAGGAAAACGGAATAGCATTTAAGATGCTCATAATAACCATGCTCACAAATAACACAATCAATAGCTTGTGGTTTTTTCAGATATCATTTTCAACTAACTTGTCTCCTAACACTGGAGACGTAGAGTGCTTTCATCTGTTTGAGATCTGGCCTTTAATTGCTTCAGATTAACACTAAAACACTATAATGCTTACCAAAAATGTCTTGGCTATCATTTCATGCATTTTATTTCATTTTAAACACTGTTATATATTAAGGACAAAATATTCATCGATAACAGCAAAGAAAAACCTGGAAATTAATTCAGTCTAAGAAGGTCTCACTTCCCCATTGATTATGTAGTCAGAGCTTAGTTAGGCAGGTGAAAGGTTCTGAATCAAACCAGAGTCATCTTTGCCCAAGCAGGAGAAACTCACAGCACATGGATGCACTTATCCAAGGAAGAATCTTTTTTTGGTTAGATGAATATGTGAGACTTTTCTCTAGAGAAATAACATGCAGACTCTTGCGGCCAGGCACGAATTGCTGAAAGAGCTCGGGGTGTTCTTTAACTCTGTCTTTGTTTTTCATCGACTTTATGGCAGGTTATGTCTCTCAGAGGTTTACGGACAGTATAATCAAATACCAGGGAGAATATGAATTCTTAAGCATAGTGTGACCGTCTCTTAATAAGGAGACAAATCCCAATCCTGAACAGACATCTAAACAGACATAGAGTACTCCTAACTTACATACTTATTTACTGCGTCCCGGCTAAGTATTATTATTGTCAGCATTATGGCCAGAAATCATTATCCCTTGTGGATGTACAATCTCTCATATTCCAGTTTAGTCACATTTTTGATCATATAGAACACCTGTGGAAAGTACATCAAGAGCTAATCAAAAAGTAGTACCACAAAAACATGCTGTGATTTGTTTTCTCATGTGAGTTGGTATCTGGAAAAGAGCAGGAGAAACAACAGGAGCAAGTTGTCCATGTACAAGCAAATGTTCCAAGAGCTACCAAAACCCATTAAGAAGAAAAATTATTGCTACAATAACTAACACCTGTGAGTAAACACAATATGCTTTGACAAAAATTGATGCATGGAGTAAAACAGATAAAGGCAAAATCCAATTCTAAGTTCACTAACACAGGTACAAACTCATGGACTCTCCTGACACAGCATGGGTATAAGAGAGGAAAGAATCTGGCCCACCAAATGCATCTTTGTAATGTAGCATCTGTTCCCCTAACCAGACAAAAAAAAGATACAAGGTTAGAGGATAAGAGACCTAGTAAAGCAAAATCAGTGCCCCACTAATATTTGAGAAACAGCTTTCAACAGAGCTGTCTAGCCCTAGATGTTTACAATCATCTGAGTGAAAGGAGAGAGGAGAGAGAAGAAAATCACCTCCTTGTTCCAAAGGAAATGTTAGATTTTTGTACAATTATTTTTGTTTGAGTGGGTTGTGGAGACCATTAAAGGAAACGAACAGAAAAAGTGTTTTCATCAGTTGTTAGTTCGTGCTTGAAAAGCTGAAATACTGTTTCATTTTAATAGTTCAGTCTCTGCATCTACGTACTCCTCGGTGCAGAATACAGGCACTGGCAATGTAGGGAAAAGAACACGTGACGTTACAGGTAAAGGAGCACAACAGGCGCTATCGGGTAGTCTTTTCCCTCCTGACGCAGGGGCACAGCAAGTTCTCATCCGCCCCCTGCAGTGGAATGTTTCTTGCTAACGGGAGTGTGCTCAGAGTACACGCAGCGTGGCCCCGGCTGGGTCCCGGCTCTTCAGCGATGGCTGAGTGACATACTCAGTATTGTTCAATATGGTTAAGTTGAGCGTACATCAGCTATCGTAATTTTTTAAAAAAAAAAAAAAAAAAGCACAAAAAACAGAATATAAAACCACAATATAAAACAGATTTGTTCCTTTTACTTTGAAAAGTGTGGTTTTGTTTAGATTACAACTTCTGTTGCTGCTTGGCAGTGTGCTTTGTAAAATTCTTAGGACCTGCTCCTACCACGGGATGCATATCCTCCGCAAAATACTGCCTGCCCTTATTGGCACCAAGGGTAAATCATAGGAGGTACTGAGCAAATCACAGAAGCAGGCCCTTATTCACTATGTCATCTTGCTGTTAAATCTTCGCTAAAATGTGAGGGGAGACCTCGAGGCTTTGCCTTTTGCTGTTTGGTCTTTTCATAAAAATTACCAAGTGCGTGGATGGCAAAATGCAAATCCGTGAGGGTTTGTGTTTTCTGATGCAAACATTAATTTATTTAAACAGGGAACCCCATAAGTATGTTAGGATACTAAAATACAAGAGGTTGGGAAGCTACAGAGGATACTCATTTTTCAGCAGTAATGATAAGAATATTAATACTTAGCTGGGAAATGGTAAACAAGCAAGCTAGCTGCAAAAACTATTTTAATCCCACACCTGCTTACAGAAAATACTATACATATACATGGCACTAATTTGCAGCTGTAATGGAAAATAAAATCTAAATTTTATGAGTTGATTCTATCTATCTGAAGAAAAATACAAAATTGCATTAGTGGATATTCTGTGACTTAAGGAATATCAAACAATACCATATGTATTATGAAAGCCATACCTAGGTAGTGAGATTCATAGCACGCACCTTTAAAGCAGAAAACCTTAGATATCTAAAAAATGCACTTCTTGACTTTTTGGATGGGACTACATCTACAGCCAAAAAGCCCCCAGATGTTTCATACAGCCTTAAACCAGACACCAGAATCTACTTGGATTAACATTTCCCATCCAAGCTCCTTACTTCACAATGCCTGTTTTCTTCACGTGAAAACGCCACGGAGGTCTAGAGTGAACTTCTCTGTGTATCAGAAAGCTGACTGCCTCTCATGGCCAGGATCTTCCTTTCCTGCAATTAATCTAAAAATACAAATCTGAGATTTAAGGGTGCAGATTTCAAGCCAACGAATTACTTAAAATCAAGGCACAATTTTAAAATGCCCTGGGAGCACTCCCATATTGAAAGAAAGGTGTATGCTTAACCTTTGAGAAATGAAGTTACTGTCTGTCTGACATGTATACATACTTGTCAACAGGACTCATACACACATCAAAGGAACACACACAGATGGGTTCGCAATTTCAAAAAGAGGACCCAAGACTCACTAACTACATTAGAAGCCACACCGCACAGTCAAAACTATCAGAGTGTTACAAAAAGCTAGAATTTCCTAAACTTATTGAAACATAATACACAACAAACCAAATATCTTGTTCCAATGATGCTCCTGAAGAATAAGCTTGCTTTCAAAAGAATTTTAGTACTGGAATCAGTAAAAATAATATATTATGCATATAATGTTTGTGTTAGAATTTTCTTGCGTTTCGGAGGATACAGTCACCTAGTCTCAAAGAGTTTTAATTCTGCCTTAAAAGACTTAAGGGAAAAGAAAGATTGGTTTCTAAAGGTATTTTTTAGGTTTTAGGTTCTTTTTAGGTGGGTTTTTTTTAATTTAGAAAATACCATCTACTGGTATTTCTTTCCTGATTATTGAAAACAGCAGAAACACGGTCCCTTTTTGTTTACTTCTGCATTCATACGCTGGCATCAAAGACACTGCTAAAGGCTGGGAGTGTTAAGAGTTTAGTTTACTGCCAGAGCTTGGATCAATAAAGGAGAGCTTTTCAAAGTGTCTTACCAAACCGAGGTCTTCTTGCACTTGTACAGTGCAAAAAATCCCACCATTGCCCATAAAAGGGGGAACTGAGATCCAGGCACCTCATATTTTTTTCAAAAGAGATACTGTCTCATGTTGTTAACCTTCATTTTCAAAGAGAGGTAAAGGGGGAGAGGCAGCATTTGGTACAGTCTATCACAGCGTTAACCAGGGGAAAGTCAACCTTGGGTTTGGGACATTCCAGAGCAGAGAGGTTCCTCCTTCTTGCCTGCTTTTGCCCATTGCAGCTACGAGCTACTTCTTTAATTGTTTACCTGCTTCCAAACAACAAGCATTTGTCTGTATTCCTGGGCTTAATAATTATAATTATAAATCAATGTGCATTAATAAAATAAGTTTATAAGAGCTTAGCTGGCTTGCTATTTATGGCATTATAAAATACTCACATGTTATATGAGCAATCTCAAGAGGCTTCTATTGCCTATTCTCCGAATCATTTTATGATTATAATCTCATAATCATTTCAGAAAGAAACAGGCAAAGTAGCTTTGTAAACATCTATTTAGTTTCTCAGTATTGTAATTTAGAACTTTCTCTCCCCTGTCCCACTATGAATATTTAAAATTAACTAAAAAATATATCCCCTGCCCAGGTTACAGGGCATAGGAAGAGACATTTCGACTCAAACATGCATGATAACGTAATATTAAGGACGGTAACGTAGCCAACTTTGCATGACCTCAAGTCTGAGGGCAGCTCTTACTGAAGAAGAAGCATGCCTTTAGGTGTCCCCCAAATGCCTTCATGGTTGATGCTTCAACATAAGGATGATTAAGAAACCACACATCCTACCAAAATACGGCACTCTAAAACGTGGAATAAATCCCCCTTTCTCTAGCTGCAACATTTCTGAGCAGGGCTTTAGCACTCCATTATTGTGAATGTTTTTTGGCCCAAGGCAAAAAATATTGACAAAGTTCCACCTCCAAGACAGTTATTGTCTCTGTATACTTGATAGCAGCCTTCAGAAGTTCACCTGCCAGTATTAAATCCTTGGTTTGGGTGAGAGAAGTAAAAATTTGCTAGCATTCCAAGCTATTTTACTGTAGCAGCAGCTACAGCAGCAAATCAAATTGTTCTTTCAATTAAACCAGTTCAGTGCCTTCGAGAAGAAAGATCTAGCCTTCCCCTTCGCCAAAAAAACTGCAGTTTATGCCAAGTCTGAAGTTTTTACTACAACTGAGAGGAAAAGGCTCAGATGTTCTTATTCTAGTGGTCAATAACCCACGTCACAAAATAAAAAGTGTTTCCAGCCATTTGCATATAACTGACAGTCTTTGCTAGAAGCCCGTGACATTGAAGGAGGCTAGGTGCCAAGGTCTCCAAGGGGGCCATCGCCAGGTTTGAACCTTCCTTTTGTCAGCAGCATGCACCAGCGGATTTGCTAGAAACCGGCAATACACTGGAACATATATATCAGAGAGCAAGATCAAACAATGTATCATGATAATGTCCCAGATTTAAGCAGGTCAGAAAGAACACTTTGAGATGTACTAAAGCACATCGATAGGAAGTACTTGGGCAAGTGAAACCGGGAGCCTTACACCCAGGGCCTTCTAACAGCGAGGACAGGAAAACTCATTCATAGAAAGCAACTGTTGCCATGACTGTTATGAAGCAAAACACTGCCATGCAGATTTAGCTAGTTCTGGATGAACAGCAAAACACCTGACTTTTTTACATCCCCCGCACAAAGACAGCTACCCAAATACACAGCAACTGCCCCACACACGCACGGAGTTTGTTTGCACATGGAACGCGGAGTGACAGCAATGATTTACCTCGCTCTGTTTCCCTTTTGGGCTGTTTTTAGTTTTTTTTTAACACAGTTTTCACTCACCGAAGGACCGGGGAACTTACTAAGATGACATCTGCTAACAGAATATGTAACTGTCACCGTACCACAGAGGGGACTTAAGAACTATGTGGCAGGGTCCCTTTAAATGAGATGGCCATGGCTACACAAGGATGGAAACCAAATGACCCCTCATGGGTAATCTATCCAGGTTAGAGAGGAGGTCATTGCAGGGGCGCTACAGAAAGGCACGCACTCTGCATGGGAAAGCAAAAGAATGTCAGGAACCAGAATTTCACAGGCTGTAACTTCAGAGACAGCAAACTCCTTCCCCGATGCTTTTTAAAAGAAAACCCTAAAACATCACACCACCAAGCCAACATCTTAGTTTGAAACAAAATGTCAAATCCTCTACTCTTCATGTAAACACTTCACACTGCCATCATAGCAGGAGACAGAAGACAGCTACAAATCAAATATCTTTTATATTGACTTTACCACAAACCACTTTTTCTGTGTCTCTGCAAAAACGTGGCTTTCTATTCAGAATGAACCAGTACCGCCACCTGCTCAGAATCAGAATCCTACTAGATGAGCTGATGATGTCCAGGCTCCGTAAGAAGGAAGCCCACCCCTCAACTCTCTCTCAATTTAATGGAAGTTCAGGTCACTCAATATGAGGATCAGACCTTATGATGGCTTAAAAATGCTAGCCAAAACTGGATCACTAAATGGAGAACTACCACAGCTATTGAGAGGAGACTCTTCCCCTGATTTGCTCATTAGATAAAAACCTAAGTGTGCTATCTCACCTACTTTACCTATACAATATTTTTGCTGGCCAACTCTAGTACGTTTCTGAAAACGTGAACGTTCCATTTCTGTTTTCTAATTAATACGTCTACCATCTTCCTCTCCTTCACCATTTTCTCCATCCCTGCAGTCGCACACACAAACACACACAGACTCCCCCATGCCAAAGGCAGAGGAGTAAATCCAGCTTCTCTTCACTGATTACGGGCCTAGTTTTAATTTGTGCAATAGTCCTTTTGATAACAACGCCTAGTTAAAACATCCATTAAAAGTCTGTATCAGTCATTTAATGGAGGAAGAATCTAATGGGGTTCCATTGGAACTCCTCCATTAACTTTTAACAGAATTCTTTCTTACAGTCAGTGTTGTAAAACAGGGATATTTCACAAATTTAAGACCAGCCTCATTCTCCATGGGGTGACAGTTAGGTCACCGCTTCCCAATCTTTTTTGGGTAACTACATCAGTTCAACATTTCAGCTACAACAATCAGTCTCTTCACAACTTATTAATTGCAGCTTGTACTCGCTCTCTCTCACTAAACTCCGAATCACAAAGTGCCCCGAAAGTCACACTTGCGTGGCTGGTCGTAATGCATATAATAAAAAGCATAGCCACCAGTTTCTAAAAAAAACATGTTACCAATCATTAACAACAAAGGACCAGACCTACCACAGTAATTACTGATCTGTCTAACTTTTATTCAGGAACCTAAACTCCCAACCATGGCGATGAACTGGTATCTAAAGAGATCTTGGCAGGCCTCTCTAAAAACTACATGATACCTGCACTGGTACATACAGCAGTTGCTAGAGGGAAAAACTGCTATATAGGTAATATCCTTTCACACTGTGGTTTATTGGGAAAAACCAGCAAACAACAAAACTGAGACCACCTTCCCATATTCAATAGCCACTCTATGTTGTTATAAGATTGTCATCTTGGCATTTTCATCATGTTCTTTTGTAAGTAAATCTCAAAATCCTTATCACAGAAATGTAACTATTGCTAACTTAAGTTTTACAAGTGCAGAAATTAAGGCTCAGGAACAGAGTCCAGGTCTTCTAATTCCCAGCCTTCAAGATTGATACCAAAGGCACTGGGAATTCGCAGTGTTCCTTCAGGACTAGCTTAAAAATAAGGGAATATCCTGGTTCTTGGCCAGAGTCTGAACGATGGGAGTACAGTTTAACTCTCTAGCATGATGTATCTCCTCCAGCCACAGGAGCATGAGGTACAGGTGCATGTGGGAAATGAGAAGGGATTTACTTGGGAGATTCCCACCCGAACAAGAAAATTGCCGTAATGTAACAGGTCAGGACCCCCAACTTCCACTGCTGGCTTCAAATCCCTCCACCCAAAGAAAGCAGGGGAAAACATTGTCAAGATTATCCTCCTGTCACATTTTCAGAATTAAGAATTTCATTAATCACTGAGGAGTTCAAAGATCCTGTAAATCTGATTCTTTTCGTGCTTCCACCGGTTTGACACTGATGCAGCTGTGAATCCATTGGCTGCAAATGAGGTACCCCACGTTGCATATGCATAACTAAGAGGAATCAACTTTGTAAATGTTATGATTTTCTTAGTCTCAACTGGCAGTTTCAGCAAACTTGAGCAGGAGCCCTGAAATCGGCCTGGCTTGTGTAGCAGAGCCTCTTCAGAAGAAAATAAGAACGAAGGCAATTTTTTTCCCATTACACCCTGCACAAGCTTTAAAAAAAAAAAATAATTAAAATGCAATACAATGTCCCTAAGATACATGTGGTTGTATACACACCTTTCTCAAGAAGTAAAATCATTCAGCTTCTGGTCTTGTGCTTCATGATACACTGAATTAAGCAGATGTTTTACTAGCACCCTACATAATTTTACTCACAAATTTGTTTGTACACAAATAGACACACACGCACACACACTCACAAGCTTTTCTCAGGCTAAATAACACACCCCAGAAGCGCAAACAGAAAATGGAAAAACAAGAAAGAACAGTGCTCTCTTTCTTCACCACTTTAATTATTTGGAAAAAAAAGACAAGAAGGAGAAGTTCTGGGAGACTAATTTTTGCTTGTTTTTTTCATCCACTTATTCATCACGGCCAGCTCTAATGAAGAAACTGGAATTATACCTAGGAAAAGTCAATGAATTTAGGAAAAATGGGAGGTTTTTTAACAAGAAGAGAAAGGGTCTCACTGAAATACACCTGAGCTTCCCCTATGCTTTTGGAGAACTTTTTTCAGCTGTCTCAAGAGGAGCACAACCACTGGAAACTGCAACCACTGCCTCTGAATGGAACAGCAGAAGTTGTTCTCTCACATAGGAAACTTGTGACAAGAATATACCACAGGAAAAAAATTAAAGAAATCTGAATTTGGCATTTAGTCTTAGGTTACATCAGGATGCCACTATGAATGCTCTCCAGCTCATTTTCCCCCACGCAGTTACACTTGTACGTGCCTTCCCTTCCATAGCTTATCCATTGCTGCATCCTTGAAATTGTACATCTCGGCATCTCACTTGCTGAAAAAAATAAGCAGCAGAAAGCGTGGCAAAGTAGCTACCAAATCAAGAATACAGAGAGAAAGGCTGGTTTAGAGAAAGTCCAAGTCATCTTCTTTTCAGAAGAAAAGAAATTCTTTGAGACAATTTTCTTTGAGAAGCAGGGAAACCTAGGAGAATATTTATCCTCAGTGGTTTAGCATGCCAGGCAAAGATGAAGGCTGCTAGGCTGAACTGCTGGTGCTTTAATTTCTTTTTGTGTAGCAAGAGACATCTAAACTACTTCAATGCTAGCACGCCAGGCAAAGACTACATCTCTAAATACAGAATGGCAAATTTCTAAAGGAAATGCGTCACTTTAGAACACCTCACTATTTCACTGTACACCTGTAGAGCAGCCACACCAGTGCTCAACCACAAATCACTTCCGAGGAACAGCATTTATTTTGTGAAAAGAGGAGTAGCTAAAGCTCTGCTCATTTCTAAGAACAAGTCTGCCTGCACCTGGTGTAGACAGTCAGTGAAAGCAGATTCACGCTACGAAGCCAAGACTTTGTGCAGAAGCAGCCGAGGAATGTTCCTTTTGATGACAGGAGAGGTAATCCTCACTGCTGCGGGAGTGGGACCCTTCAGCAGCAAAACAGTGCTGGTAGTAGTGAAGTTTCACACTTATCTTTGCTACATCTTTGGTCTGGGCAAACATACAGCAGCACTGACAGCGCCATAAACTCACAGGGCTTTGGCAAGACGCGTATAAAATACAAACAGGCAACAATCAATCAAAGGCATAGAAAGATGGAAAAGGGCAGGGTGGCATTGCGCTGAGGAAGAGGATTACACAGACCACAAGTTTTGCTGAATTTTCCCTAAAACTGCTACATGTAGTATTCTCCAGCCTAGAAAGCCTCTCTAGGAGGGCTCAAAAGAAGAAATCAGATTCTTTTTTAAAGCGCAAAGCATTGCAGGGATGCTACTGGTTCGGTCCTATTTCTACATACTAATGTTTTATTTCTGTGTGCTTTCCATACAGAAAATACAGCACAAAGGGACAAACCTTGAAAGATGTAACTGTTCTAAGCAAAAGTTAAGTTGGAAGTACAGCACATGAAACAGGGCTTTCCACTTGTGAACTGAACCGTTTATCTGAGAAACTGGGCCATTCACCTGAGGAAGGGAACCGTACTTCATCAGGATCTACTAGAAATCAGGAACCTCCTAAAAGCAGATGCTGCTGAGAAAAGAAGGAAAAAAAAGATTAACGATAAAAATTTACCTCCGTCCCAGATAGATAATGGGTTAGATGATGTTTTTATTTGATCATCCAATTAAGTTTTTACTCTATCTACCTGATCCCTAATGAAGCAAACTGAAAGTTCAAATGAAGAAGTACTCTTTAAGTATGATGTCACTTAGCAAAATACAATATAAATCATATGCTACATACTGCCTGTAACAGAATACTTACAAGTGATAACCTTCACAGGAAAGGATGAGAAAAAAGTGGCTCATCACGGTCTATCACTGGAAGTTTAAGTTAGCTGGAAGCTGCCTAGTCTAGAGGGATAGGTGTGATTTTGTGAGGGACAGAGCACTGAAGAAAGTATCATGGGTTGTGGACTATACTCCTAGCCCTACAGAGTTTGCTACAAGACTTCACTATTACAGTGTCTCTCCTTACCTTTTACTCCGTATTAGCCTTCTTCATCTTGACTGTATATTTTGGGGGTAGAGTCTGTGCTTAATGCTTCTAAATAGCGTCTAACTGAACAGGCTCCGATCTTGACCCACAGCCTCTAGATAAAATGTTTGTTTCTCAAATGAAAAATAACAAAAAGAAAATTTACAAATATATAAATGTAACAGAGCCAAAGACTGTTCAGAAATCTAGCCAACAAGAAAAGCCAGGATTAGATGTTCATGTGATCTGCTACTTTTAATTCAAATAAACCAGGCAAAACCATCGAAGTGTATCTGATGCTCCATTTGTCTTGAATACAAAGCCATTCCCACTACATTACTCAATCACATTCTTATCACTTGAGCATTAACTTTATTCTAAGATTTCATTTCAGTACAAGTAAATGTAGCAGACACCAGCAGGACTGCCAGAGATACATGAGCATAAGGCTAATTTTAGAAATTTGTTTAAGTTTCTTCTCTTTTCTTTTCTTTTTTTTTCTTTCTAGGAATGCCTCAGTAAAAGAAAGCCACCAGCTCTGGAGAGCTGCAAAATTCAGAAGAACAGAGGCATGCCTCTGCAGGTTGATAAAAATTTCTTCATGTGGCACAGAACACAACCACCCTGTAAATATTAAGGAACAAGAAGTCAAAAAAAAAATAAAATACACAGTCTATTGGATATACCTCAAGTGCAGAAACACCTGTGTTAATTACCTCACTGACACAAGTTAAGTGCACAGTAATCAGACGACAAAGTGTTAACAGTCAGTGAGTTGCCATGTAATTACCGCTACATCCAATGGAGTTACCCAGTACTGTATGTACTGCATTGTTCCTGTTATTATGTGGTAACTATCAAATTACCACGTGTCATCACTGTAACATTAGGCTGATCCACTATGGAAATTCATTCTGTTCAACAGCAGTCTAAATTCTTCATTTTGTCCCTCTGGTGATGTGGACAGGTGGATTACATACTGAGCTGTACTAAAGGTTAAAGGACTAGGTTAGGCACTTCATAGATTAAACCTGATCAAACAGCCTGATTCTGCCACCTTTTCCCACTATGAGTTTCATTACTCTACTGCAGATGGGATAATACTTGACAGGGTACTACTATCTGTCCCAAAGTGATCATTTTCTCCTTAAATTTCCTGTAAAGCCTACATCAACTTTCCCTCTCTACAGCTATAGTACTTACTATCTTAAAAAAAATAAGAGTAGAAAAGCAGGTTTTGCTTGCTGTAAGTGGAAGGGAGTCAAAGATGTCAGGAGATCCATTTAGGACTTACACTGTTACTAATCCATTTTACTGAGAAGACATAGACAAAATAATACTACGATGGGAGGAGAGTATTAGGGTGGTTTTTTTTAAAGGGACAAACAGAAATAGCTACACCATGATAAGCTTTGGTTCACTCGTTTTCTGCATCTGTGTTTCTGTGGAGAGCAAAATTAAGTGTTAGAAGTGTTTTAAAATAACATTAGGAATACACACACAAGCCTTGGAAACAGCCCAAGTGAGGGAGCAAAACTGCAAGTGTAGCTCTCAACCTGGGAACCTCCCACACTACAACAAACTCATTAGCAACTGCTAACAAGCCACCTGGTGTGAGCTACATGGTAAGTGAAAATACGATGGTGAGGATGTTATGAAAATGCTTATCACCCATCAGTGCATTCACTACAAGGAGTATTTTGCACATATATTTTACATTAACACTTGGAAGGTGCTCAGATGTTATGTGAATGGGAGCCCACGCAAGAGCCCGCACAGACGACAACAGTGTTTTCAAGGGCACAGGATTGTTCACTAATAGTTTAAGTGACATCTAAATAGGTGCACAGACAAATTCATACACAAATGAAAGTCAAAGATGTTAAGGGGACAAAGACAATTGGGCAATTATGTAAATAAAATTTGAAACATTATAAAAGATTTATCAAAATGGGGAGAGAGTCTTTTCTTACTATGATTAGTTAGCACATAGCAGAATCCCTGAGAAGACAAGACAATTACTGTTTCACACAGGCTAGCAGAATCAGGTATAGCGTCTGGGGAAAGTAAGATTTATCGACAACTACCATGTGTCATCTTCATGAGGACTGGCCTCAGGTTTGCAAGTGTGGCTGAATTAACATAGAAGTAAAACACACCTTATTCTTTTTTTTCCCTTTTGAAGAAAGGCGTGAGATCTCAGAAAAACCCACGGTAACAAACATTTTTCCTGCAGAACACTTCCACCTCAACAGCTGCAGCTCATGGCTGACTGGTTCAAAAGAGTTCATCGATAGGTAAAAGGTAGTCCTGTGGCTACATCTGGTAAAAAAATGGCTTGAAGGCACGCTTTTGCCAAAAATGGCTCAATTAACTTCCCCTTTGCACTTTTGCACAGAGCATTTCTGACTGCTTGCTACATCTCTGTCAATCTGCCAGTGGCTTTGTGGCTCAAGATTACAGCACTGGAGATGCATGCAATTTTCAAGGAACTAACAGCAAGTTAGCAACTGTACATTTATTGACAAAGCATGCACTGTTGTCTCTTTTGATGATTTACTTCCGAACTTCTTCAGTATTTTCTAGAATCTCTTTCTGAATCCAGCTCTCCCTATGTGTCAGTCATTTCAAAGCTGCTTAACAGGGAATGGAGGTCAGTGGAGCCAAATGACAATTGGAATAATAACTCTTCGCAAGCGATTTCAACAGAAGACCAGAAGCAAGGAATGGAAACAGCCTCATGTCCTCATATTACATCTAGGTTGTTCTTACGCTGTCAAATATAGTGCCTCCAAATCACAAGTGATATTGCTCTGTTTATAGTAACAAACATGGTGGAATGGTGTATGCATAATTCAGGAGGTTTCTCCACCGTGCCCTCTAGCCCCACTCTAAGGGGACATGGTAAAACAATAACAGCATCCTCACCCTGTTTACACTACATCTCACACCATTTGCTACCCCAACAGTGAGACATGCACCCAAACAACTGAAGTGTAGCCTTTTACAACAGTTTTGCTGCTCAAGATCTACCCTTGACTCTAAACACGCCAACGAGATTGAGTTCAAAAAGATCTGTGTAACTCCACTTGATGTCACATCTGAGAAACTGCCCTACTAAAAACCGTTTCTGTACAAATAACTTTTACGTGAGCATACAAATATTTCTGTGATGCAATGACCACGCATCTCTAGCACTGGGATCTTTCAGAACGTTGCCTTAAATAAAAGCTTTGGGGCCAATGCTATCTGTGCTGCTCATGGAAAGTAATGAACCAAGTTATGGGAGAGGGAGAACGAGGACTTTGTCTCTTTAATTTTGCATGCATGATAATGTTTTTAACCACTAAGGTCATACCTGCATGTGATGACTGACAACTTTTCAGCTTGATTCAAAGCAAACAGCTGTTGGTTTGATTGCCTAGCAACTAAAAGTTGATGGATGACCCTTAAGATGGATAACTACCATAAATCACCTCATTCAGACTCTCAGGGAAAAAAATTAAAAAACAATGGTTTTCATGACATTTGCTGCACTCCATAATGTGCCATGATAAATTTGGCTGCCTTATGGATGCACAGTTGTGGCTGCTGAAATTAGACACTTTTGTTTTCTGCATTCTGCACTTCTTGTAGCCCCCTCTGTAAGGTGTGTTCATATTAATATACTGCACTGTCAGAAGAAAGCAGAATACCAGAAGCTACTGTCAGTCACCACAAGGCAGGGAGAATCTGTATTGAATCTCTGCATCACCAAACAGCTTTTAATCAGGAAACAGCAGTCTTATATCATAGCTATGGCACTGGGCTACATGCATTAATAATGGTTACAATATATTTAGTGTAATGACTTGACCCCGGTCAACATTATTGATGCTGTGATTAATATGAATTTGATAAACTGCTTCCTCTTTGAAGACATTTTGTATGTTTCTCAAGCAAGAGAAAAATACTTTTTATGTATAAGTAAATATAGCAGGTCTTCATAGAGGCATTCTGATCTCAGCTGCACAGGTGTAAAAATAGATTTCTCAGGATTTATACTAGTGTCCCTGAAATTGAAATCTAGACCACGAGAAAAGGGGGGAGGGGGGAAGAAAAAAGAAAAAGGAAAAAAATCTCATTTTCATCTCATTAATAAAAGAAAAAAAAAATATCTAACCCCCCCCAAACCATGATTCTAAATGGAAGGCCATATTCCTCCCAGAGTGTTCAGACAGAAAGGGAAATTCCCTTTTATTGTTCTAGATAATAGGATTTCTCTGTTTGTTATGTACAGAATACATATGCATTCAAAAACAGATGTTCATAATTGTTTCCATTGTTTGGATTTTTTTTAAACTCTTGAGCTTGACTATTCATATGAAAACTCTCATTCTGAATTTGGTTTATGACAGCAAAATGATTTCTAGTTCTCTAAAAAAAAAAAAAAAAAAAAAAAACACCCAAAAAAACAAAACACTAAACCAACAACAAAACAAGGAGATGGTTTGGTGCAAGTTTTAGTATATCCTTGTGGAAGCATTGCCTTAAATGCTAGTATGTGAGGAGTTTACCAGGGACAAGTCTGGTAAGAGTTACCTTCCTCTTAGTAGACACATGTCAGCCAACATTAATAAATTGCCATCCAATGCGGTTTTTTGTATGATACAGTAATTCCCAAACTGTGATACATGACCCACTGAAGGAGGGCAGGTCAAGAGGGACACAAGCTATGATCAGAAGCATGAAAAAGAATGCCAAAACCTGAATCAGTGGGAAGTGGAAGGCACCAGTGGAAATCAGAAGATCAGGTGGAAATGGACGATAAGCAACTTCACCTGGGGAGCAGTCAGTTACCTGGACAAAGTAATTGGGAAAATGATGCAAAGGCAAGAAAGTTTCAAGGTGGGACTGAGCTGTCAGAACATGTGGGAGAAGCATGTTTCACACCTGCTCGCACTGTATCTAGACCGATGCTGCCAGTTTCAGGAACTTCCCCTATACTGAAGTCAGCTGAGCATTTTCTGAACTCAAGTTAATTTATTTCTAAAAAAATCAAAAGTCATGTTCCAAAGCATGAAATATTCTAATAAATTAATGAAGCACATGGCATGCTGGTGGCACTAGATCAGAAATAACACTTAGCTGAACCATGCCTTCAGATTTTCAGCAGGATGTACGCCGTTTTCTAAAATTATATTCTGAAAATACAATGTATGTTTTCACCTGCAAGATCGCAATCTATGTCTCTTATTTCTACATAAAAGTGGAATGTAAGCACAGTATGCACAAGGCTGTTGAGGTCTGCTGTATTTCTCAACAACCAAGAAAGCTGATGCTCCAGCAGGTACGTGTGCAATTTACTAGATGCTCCACTTCTGTAAGACACCTCAAGCAGTAAGTGAATACGTAGTTTAGACACTCTTTGTCTCTCCTAGCAGAGGTGAACGTGGCAATGTAACAGGGCTAGTTGTAATGCAATTTATTTGGAGTTTCTGGAATTTCAGATCACGGCATTCCATAATCAATATTTTGCATTATTCAGCCACAGTACCCCTTCATCTGACAACCTAACTAGTGTATTTCACACAAACAAGGGTCTCAAGTGCACCTAGATATGTTTAAGATAAAAGCGCTTATATACATATAAGATTCACACACGATCTCTATTTATTGTCTCAGCTTTAAGTCTCGGATGCCTCCGTGAAGGACCCGCTAAAGAGGACAAGATGGCATGCTGGCCCTTTAAAACTGAAATGCTTGTTTCCTTTCTGTAAGAAAAGTAAATCATGCTATAGTGAGTGGAGCTTTGAAAAAGCATCCATCCATTAAAGTTCATGGATCCTCGTTTCCAGATTGTCCCTCCCCTGGCTGTGTCTCAAGTTACAGCCTTGTACAATCCAAGTCTAAATAATATTCACTATGATAAATGACACCATAACTCCGATATCCACAATCAATCTTTGCTTTAAAGATACATCCATCTTCAATAATGTTGATGGGGATTCTGTAAAATGGGAAACGTGACTGTTTTCCCGACCTCCTAACAGTGGGGGAAGGAAGCTCTGAGTGATGGCTGTCAGCCCACATCTGGCTGCAAAAATAAATTAGCCTTATGTAGACAAATGAAAGGACCAGCCCTGACTAGAAAACAGCCACTCCTGAGCAATGGCTAATTTATAGGATTCCTTTCTGGAAAGTTCCTAGCTGAGGCTACAGTCGCCTTAGCTATCTCTTTAAATGATATCTGATGCTGTAAATAACTTCAGTGTGGTAGGAACTATGCAAAGTACAAAGAGTGATTTGGTGGGGGAAGGGGAGGAGACAATAACTTTCTCACATTCTTTGTACATGATCAAGATGTAAAATTCAGCCACTTAAAACACACTCGCACACACACGCAAACAAAAGTTTTGTTTCGGCAAAAACATTGTTATATTTTGAAAATACGCTATTCTTCGTTTGACAGAAGATTACTTTCTACTTTAACTCCTTTGTCATTTCCTGGGCTGCAGGACTGAGGCAACTACACTGCAAAAATTGAACCATTCAGTGCAAGTGACACCTTGAGGTTTGGGGATTATTCTTTTTTCCCCCATGAAACGCTCTCAAGTTTTCTTTCTCCTCACCTTGCCCCCTCCAGCTGACAGACGAGTTTCACGAAAGGTGCAGGAAGTCCTACCAGGTCAGTTCCTCTACGCAGGTGCTGTGCGGCTCTGATGCTGTGAAGTGGCATCCAGAGAAACTACCCGCGGTATTTATTTCAGCACATGGTTTCAGAATAACCTGGAGGAGAATTTAAATGGGGAAAGTGGAAGAAGACTCCCTCTCCATCTCACTCGCTGCCTTACACGAAGCACAAATCTCTACCTGTGTATAGGACAGTGGCTACCCTTTTTTCACGACTGAAATGCTTTATTACCTTATTCTTTATGTCTTTGACCTTGTCCTGCTGTAGAAAAACGTAGGACTTTAATTCTTATAGTGTACAATATATGGGATTTAAAAAAAAAAAAAAAAAAAAAAAACAACAACAACAAAAAAACCTCAGCAGTCCTTTCCAGGAGGAGCGGGGAAACAGATGAGGGAGCAGCCTGGTGCACGTGAATTCCGCGCACCGTCCGGCATGGCACCTGGGCATCGCATCTCCCGGGGGAGGCCCGGCAGCAGCGGGGAGGGCTGGCAGCAGCGGCGGCAGCGAGGGTTAATTCTGTGAAGGTTGAAGGACTTACAGTAATGCTGCGAAGACAGAAACATCACAGGCTTTCCTGGCAAGAGGCTCGCGGAGGGTAGGAGGGGACTGCGAAATGAACTCTCTCAGGCTTTGTCGTGTGCGTTTCCCAAGGCCCGGCCTGGCCCCTTTGATAAATGACACATGTCATTCTGTCAGGGGCTGACACTGCAGCTGGGAGGGCCGGTGATGTATGGCCCCGCTGAAAAGGAAATCAACTTTTTGGCACCAAGTAAGACTGTGCCCTGTGTAAGGATTTTGTTTCTCAAAAAAGTGAAAGATAGACTTAGGATTTAAAAAAAAAAAAAAAAAAAAAGTTGAAAAACAGATTGAACGACAGCTTACACTTAACATAAATTAACTCGGTAATGGTGAAATGTGCTAGCCTGTGATAAATAAAAGCTACATTAGTCAATTATTAATCACACTCCAACTTGTAGCCAAAACCCATGACTTAAATCTGAGGCCTGAGCTGCCTTACAAACAGATAAGACAGTGTTTGATAGATGTCTTGCATAGTGTAATCAGGAAGGAATCAAAGGCTTAGTGGTTTAACCAGGGGGGGTGTGGAAGGTTCTGGAAACTGAGACTGGGTAAAGTGGATAACTGGATTGAAAGCGCCCTTTCACTGGGGATACAGTATATCTTTTGACTGCTTAAAAAGAGAGAGAGAGAGAGAGAAGGGGGGAGAGAGACATATCTGAATTTGGTTTAATCTTTTTTTTATATACAGGAATGTCTCGAAACTGTATTTCCCTCCCCCACCTCCCACCACCACCACTGTGTTAAATCATTTAAATCTGATCACTATTAAATGGATTCTCACCGAGACATCAAGTGTTTCAAATATGATCGTTTTGCACGGATTACAATTTAAGCATTTTATTTAATCGAATGAACTCGCATCAGGCTGCAACACATTCATGCAGATACAAGCTGTGGAGAAAAAGCACAAAGCTGCATAAACTAAACGATTCCTATTCAACCAGACTGTAAAGACAAAATAAAGGATTTCAGATACAAGAAAAAAACTAAACATCTCAAAACATGGCGGGGGGGGGTGGGGGGTGGAGATGGGATGCGGTATTTATAAACCGCATTACGCCTATGTGAAAGGCTGAACTTGCGCATCACCTTGATGAGACGCAATCACAGAATCGCATCGCTTTTTGTTTATCCTCTATCTGCAGAGCAACATGATGGACACTGAACCCAAAGGTGACTTTTGTCCCCTGACCAGAGAGAGAACTAGCACCACGTAGCACTAAAATACCACTCCTACATGTTCAGCCGACCTAAAACGCTAGCTTAGGCTTTCTGGAGGCCCTCAACCCAAGTTCACCATCTTCCCCCCCATGTGGACGCTCTCACACCTCGTCACGCCACCCAGAACTCAGCGTAACTGAAAATAAAAGGTTTTGGCCAACACATAGAGCCTTGAACAGAAGCATTTCTTGGATGAATGGTAGCCTGAGGTCCTGATGTAGTAATGGGCTGTACATGGGCGCACCCCTGTGACTGCACAAAGCCAGCTGCTGGTTCAGGGTCTTCAGGCCAGGTAAGTCACTTTCTAGCATCAGTTGTGTGTTCACCAGCAACTAACAGAGAGCATCACTGGGATGGGGGCTCACAAAAGTGCTCGAGCCCCCTTCCCAATTCAGGCCTTAATGAGCACTGGTATCAGCCGGAATACTGCATATGCATTTGTTTCTCAATCACTAATTTTCATATGCTTTACATCACTTCTAGTGATGTACCAATCACACTGGTTCAGCAATGACTTGTTTAACTCTCCCAAAGCCTCAGACACGATGTGTAATTGCGGTACCGCACAACCGAGTTGAGTTGTTATGTTAACCAGGACACAAAAAAGATGCAGATCCCAACGAGGAATGCAAGCATTCACATCAACCATGAAGGACTTTATCAGATGATTTTCCCAACCACAAAAACACTGCAGAAAAAAACTCTGACCTTTAAAAAGAATGATGTACCTTTTTTCCCTTCCCCTCAGCACGATACAACTTTATACTACAAAATATGGTAACTTTTCAGTGATTCTACATGGGACAGGGTCCTACTGTGCCTTGTACTGTACACACACACACGCGGAAACAAATGAGCTTTTAATGTTAATCAAGTGAAACTGTATTCTTCAGTTTACATACGCTGTACATGCTTGGCTTTTTTAAGAGTACGAAGATGGAAATAAAAAGGAAATATTCTGTAACTAAAAATTTACACCCAAGTCTGCATACACGCACATGCATGTATGTAGGTACACTGAACCACATACATTCCCTTGCCCTCCAACCTGCCATCAGGATTTCACATTACAAAGTAATGTACAACTGTAAAGGAAAATATTTTTTTACACGGTGGTGTAGACTTGCCAGTAGACCCAAAAAGCGATCCAGTTTACCTCCGTTTTTAGAAGCGAACTAGCAGTTTCGCTCAAGTAAAATCTCAGATAATCTCAACCAGCTGAAAATGACAGCAGTTGTCTAGATCACAGCAGCTGTATACCCACTCACCAACTTCAAGGTGGTGCAGAGAGTGCTTAATTGAGGAATTTAAAAACAACGACTTAAAAAAGCACAAATTTCAAAGTAAACGAAACAGGGAGACCCTTTGAAAACCAAACTTTAGTGACAGCCCCTACAGATAGTACAGCTATTTTCTCAATACATGTAAAATTTGACTATGGAAAGGAAGATAAGGAGCAAGGGAACAGCGTGTATTTAAAAACACATGCACGCCGTCTGGTGTTTTAAACTTTTGCCTCCCTATTGCTAAAATGTCATTTTTTTAAGTCCATAAAATTACAGATAGTGTGCAAAATGTTTATATATTACCAAGGTCTCCCTTTAAAAGGTTTATACTTTTACTTTATGACCTGTCCTTGATTTGACACTTCCGCTCATCAGAAAGGGATTTATAAAATAATCCTGAAGGTGAGGAACAGACATCTGTCAGGGACTGGCTGAGTTTCACTTTGCGAAATTTAAGAAGGGAGAGAAATCCTGTTAAGCTCTCTTTAGTCACCAATAGACATCAAAGGTAATAATTAAAGAAGACAGACGTCATAAAAATAAATTTATGTAGTTCTTTATAATGCACAAGCACTCTAGTGTGTAAAATATCTATTAGAGTGAAAGAAAATACAACATTCCAAATGAGCAAAAATCTATTTTGTTTGAGTTTTTTAGCCTACTTGAGTAGCATTTTAAAAAAAATAATAATACAAGTTTAAACTAAAGTCTTTGAAAACCTTTGCCATCTGTGGGTACATGAACTATGGATGACCCCGAATGATTTGCACTCTGCTCAGAATCCCTTAGAAAGCACGGGAAAAAGTATCATTAAGAATGACTGATGACTGCCAGTCATGGTTGACCTCACCCAAGCTTTGGTCTCTGCCTCAGTAATAAGCTGTCCTTTATTAGCACCAACACTCCATAAAAGGGGTGTGTTTAGTCACAGGATAGTGGCCTTCTAATGCTCATTGCTTCTCCCTGAAAGATTGATTAGTGCTCATTTTTACTGCCTTCACAGTATATACAGTGACAGTGCTGCAGAGTGTCAGGGCCTGCAATATTGATGATAAGTACAACTACAAACTAGAGGTTTGGAAAAGACAGAGGACTGGGAGTTCACTCTTTCTTTTCAACTGGAAAACGCTACCAAAACAAAAAGGACAAAACACAAGCTTACACATGAGCTACCGATATTCTGGTAAAGATAAACTGAGGCTAGGGAATTCCCTCTCCCTGAATAAAGACCGTTTAAAATACAAAACTTAACAGGAAAGGTTATTTTTTTCATTCTGTTTTGAAAACGCACAGGCATTTTTCTTTTCACCTACCAGATGTTATGGCAAAAAAAAAAGATTACTCTGAAATATCATTCTTGTGTTTATTTTTTTTTTATTTCAGAAAGGCTTTTAAGTAGTGACTTACAGGGTAGGGAAAAAAAAATCTTTTGTAAGCACAGAAAGTGAATGTTCCTGATTTGGAAGCTGCTGCAGTGTCCCTTTGCAGCAGCAGGTGCCTCTTTGAGGGTAAAAAAGAAAGAAAACGTGAAGAAAACATGTTGGCCATGTATCGTCTTCTGCACAAATCTGCCTGCATTAACATGACTCCTCTGCAGCTTTTACTCTTACATTTGAAGTCAGTGGGATCTATGCAAATTCCTTCAGTGAAATTAAGATCTGGAGTATAAGCCGGCACCATCGAAGAAAAAAACTGTATGGTAGAATCATGTAATGTAGTATGCAATTGCATGCAGTGCAAAGCACATTTAAAATAGAGCAAGACCCAGATGTGGTCCTTGCAAAGCATCAGCACTGCAGTGATGAAAGAGCAGGTAAGGATTCATGAACTTTTTCATATTAAGAAATTCCAACCTGAATACATTACTTGGAAGAGCCATGCCTTGACTTGATTTAAAAAGTAGAACAGAATTGAAAACAGTCTTTAAAATTGGTGTTTTAACCAGAGACTTTATAGCATACGAGGCCAGCTCAAAGTTATACTGTAGTAGTTTAATATGGAACAACTTGCCCATATGGCTCTTCCTGGGAACGAGTCATTTCACATGTTACAGCAAGATACAGCTGAAAAAAGGCATGTTTCACTGTTACTTTTATATAGCTGGGAACTTGAGCACAGCAACCTCATACCAAAAAGTATTACAGCAAGAGTTTACTGCATTAATAATAGGATGCCCTACTGCTGTGACACATTCTGTTCTTTGAAATAAATATTAGTCACAATAGTTAGGTTTTAAATTCATATACTTTAGAGCTGAGCTGTAACTATGACACTTGGAATAGTGATGATTTGCCAATAAGGCCTGTTAACCATTTCACAAAAAGCTCCTTCTTTTATTCAGTCTGTTGTACTATCTTAACAGTATCTAGCAATAAATCATTTAAAGACATTCTTACTTTAAAAAAAAAAAAAACAAAAAACAAACAACACACAAACACCAGCACTTGAAAACTGGATGTTGGAAATTCACATTCACACTTTTGCATTGAATTATCATCTTTTGATTTCAGCACACAGAGGTTACTTGCAACTAATAAATAATTTCTTTTTCAATTTTAAAATAATAAAAAAAAATCCTGCTACATGACTACATTTTATGAGAAATCATGGCCCAAGTCCTGTGCCATGAAAGTCAATGACATACTCTTTCATATACTTCTTTTAGGCTTTGGATCAGGCCCAGCCTGGAAAGCATCCATTGTTTTCATTCACTACATTTACCTTTCACTTTGTACATTCAAATAACAATGATTGGAGAAAAGAAAAAAAAAAAAGCACAAGCTGAATATGAAACTAGTATTTTTAAATCAGGAAAATCTGCTTTTAAAAAATGAATGAAAAGTGTGGCTTATGTAGAAAAGCAAAAATATTACTACTACAAATCTGGACATTCACACAGTTCCTAATTCTTTAGGTGGTTAAAGCTGGCCCTGCTGTACAGAGGAAAACGGAGACAATGATAAGCAGCACTGTGACTATTAGCTTAGAGGGATTCTACTTGGCTATTTTCCTGCAGCATGCACTGCAATCACAATAATAAAGAAATCCTGTATTCCACCCTAATTCACCGAGAAATAGAAACGCTGGAAATCTAAAATAATTAAGTCAATTCGAGGTTT